>NC_058409.1:94679390-94683948 GCF_002201575.2 Neomonachus schauinslandi | reverse complement strand
ATATATATATATATATATATATATATATATATATATATATATAGGCAATGGGAATGCTTTTAAAATGCTTGTTATCAATGGCTTAATAAAGACAAACACTTAAAATCAGCATTCAAGCTTTGTTCTATGCCTGCCATTAAAACCAGGTGGATTGTAGAGGGCATCGGGGCAGGACTGGGATGTAGAACTTGGCAGCAGTATCCCCTTCCGTATTTACATCGGGACACCTGTTCTGTCTGTTTTCTGTCTCCTTCAGTTTCGGTATAATGTAGTTTGTAGATTTTTCCATTCAATTGACTCAGACTGCCTTTAGAATTTGTATCAACCAGATTCTCCCCATGTGGAAATGTGATCAGGAGGGAAGGAAAACCACATACTGCAATTTGCTTCGTGCATACACAGCTCTATTTTTATTGTATATCCATCAATGGAAATTAATTGCTAATTATCCAAACATTTCTATGATAATATTTCAAGCTCTCTTGTAGCAGATGTGGCCTAAACAATATTTGGAAGGGAGTAGATGGTATTGTGTTTCTTGATGGGAATGACTGGGTAGGGCTTTAAAATTTTTTTCACCATTTTTTATTTTAGAAAGAAAAATGGTTATCATTCTTTTGCAACATTTGCTAAATATTCATACTGACCAGAGTAATTATGCATTGACTATATTAGCAAACATATAACTCTGTCAACTTTAAGAAGTTGGGAAATTACATTAAACAGGTTGTGGATAATAGATTCGGTTATGTGCTCATACAGACATACAGCTTGTTTAAATAACTGACACCAGACTGCATTTACAGTCATCAGCAATGACCAACTTCTCTTATTTGGGGGCTCTCATGCTGAATTATTCTTTTTTATTGTGTTAGATGTCTGTCCTTCAGTGTCTGAACATTGCTTTTTCATTTCGCCTTGATGAATGCTAATAACATACTGGATAGAGTACTGGCTATTTTTAGTAATTCAGCATTTCCTTATATTTATACTGTGAACAAACTTGAGAGAGTTTAGCTCTGATTAAAACAGATCATTTTCTTCTTTTTAAAAAAGAATAATGTGGGACTGATACATAGCGAGGACAAAAGGAATTTGATGGGCACGGTGTCAAAGCTTAATTGTGTCAGTAATTATTTGTGTATTCGTGCCAAGTTTTTAGTGAGGAGTACTCACTTGTGTGTAATCATGATCAATGACAAGTAGTTAAATATCTTCATGAAGTGGCAAATTGGGGAAAAAAAGAAACAATGTTAATATTGCCTACAGTTCCTTATGTATTAGCACATCTGAACTTCTGAGCAGAGTTAGTTATTAAAGCACTGAAAACCCCCATAAGCATGTTGCTGTGGGTGTTTAGATATATATGTTTATGTAAGATTTTCCCCTTGTATTCTAAGCTTGTCACGGCCTCTTTGGCGGAAGGACTCTTGCCACCTTGTTTGCCAAGTGGTCACTCCTGCCCAGAAACCTAGCCCTATCTAGGTATAGCCCCACTGCTATGCTAGCATAAGAGATGTTCTTCTTCTCTTCACCTGTTTGCACTTTCCAAGTCATTAGGACTTGTCCGCCACCATTCTGAGAACCTTCGTTCTACTTTATTTAATGTCCTGCCTCTTTCTAAGTGTCTTGCTCTTAACTTTTATCCATACTTTTCAGCTAGCAAATTTGAGTGGCCCACACTGCAGTAAGTCTTGTCGAGAAGGAATGAAGGAAGTCACAGGAGTCTGGAGCACCAGTGGAAAGGTTGAGCCCAGAGACCTGTATTCCGTCTCTGCAAAGTGTGATGTCAAGTGTAAGATGCAGTAGTCACGTGGCAAAAGCTCAGAAACTTGTTACTTAAATCTTTGTCCACACTCTGCTTGCTGTCATTGTAAGCTTTAGTTATCCGTATCAACTAGCCTCAAATTGTGAATGAGGGAAATCCAAATTAGTGTAGTCCTGTGGCATTGAATGAACTGTTATTTACTGATGAGCATGATGAGGCTTAGATATGACATGGATATGTGTAATTGAGACAATAGCTATAAAATGGTTTGCTTGGCAATAATGTGCAAACAGAAACACAATTTATGGATTTTCCTAATTGTGTTTGCTTTCACCTAGAATTCAAAATTAGCAGTAGTGGGAAATCATTAATGGTTTTTGTATGCCTTACTGCCATTTGGTAGAATGCCTATATTTTATGTCCTTTATTATGATTTCATTAGGTGTGATTTTCTTCCTTTGCGAATATTTTCTGGAGCTGGAAATCGGTATCATATATATTGTGAGATTAAAAGGAAGAAAAAAAATCTTTCACTTCATTTGGTATCTTAACAGTGAACTCTTTCCTGTATGAATATTCACTGAGGGGGAAAAAAAAAAACCCACACCAACCACAAAGTGGTTGCTAGTAGCAGATTTTGAGTAGGCCTTAACCACTGAGTTGAAGTCTGGAGACTTGCTGACATTTTGAAAATAGTTTTTAGAACAAAATGTCAGATGATGGGAGCTTTACATCATGCAAGAGTAACGTGTGCAGCTGATGCTAACGAAGCCGATTCTTACAAAGCCATGTGAGGATGGATGACCACTGTGCTTTTAAAAGAACCAAATGTATCCACATATATATATTCAACACTTCACATTTCGCACATGCTTTGCTCTGCCTGGCTTATATGTGAGCCACAGTTGACCGACACCTCTGTGGACCAATGCAGTGCTGGCGATTGAGTGTTACCTTTAAAAAGGAGCCGTTGAATGTGAGACGTCATTACATATTCCAACTTCGAACCAATGGCACTGCCAGCCTTCTGTGATCACTCATCAAGGCAGCTGTGCTGTATTCACATTGAAATTAGGAGATTTTTAAAACCCAAGCAGCTGTATTATTCATACTTAAAATAAAAGCTTAGTTTCCCCAAATGGGTGTGACGTAAACATCTCATTAAATATTTTTAATTTTGAAAAAAAAATATTTTAAATGGCAGTGACTACCCTGGTGTTGGCAGCAGTTTGCAATCCTGAGTGAGCTTGGGGAGGCTGTCTCTTTACTTTCGCCCTGCGAAAAAAGGGTGTCCTCTTGCTCCTCGCCTGGGGCTGAGGGGTAAAGCTCCATGCGGCAGGTGGCAAGAGATTCGGAAACGTGGCCTGCACATTCCAGCTCTTTGATAAGTTTTGATGAGGTCCACTGTTGTCTGAGAAGGAAGCCCAGGTGCTTGGTTCTGGCCCCTCTTCATTCTCTTGAGTTATAATCAATGTACAATAAGCTATGTCTAAAAAGGGGAAGTCTAGAAAGTTTCCATTCTCTTAGGTTGTTTTTTGGTTTCTCTCCTCAATGAATTAGGTAGCCCTATGTGCTGGTCATGATTTGCCAAACGGTTAACACTCCCAGGAGGGTGACTCAGATTCCATAGACCCAGAGACCAACAGGATCCGTTAGGACCTCATCTCTTTCCCGCAACTTTTGTGAGGAAATTGCTTATTAGTTCCCCACCCACCCGGCTGAATGCTATTAGTTAAATAGAGGCGGCAGAGATGACTTTTGTCCCTTAATGCAAGAGCAGCCTGTTTGCCCAGTCATCGGTTAAGAAAGCATCGCCACTGGGGGTATTCGTTTCTAGCGCTGCTATAACAAATCGTCACAAGCTTAGTGATTGAAATAGCACAAATGTATCCTCTTACAGTTCTGGAGATTGCAAGTCCAAAATGAGTCTTAGGGAGTTAAATTCCAAGTGTCACCAGCGCTGTTTCCTTCTGGAGTTTTCAAGGGAGAATCTGTTCCTTGGTTCTTCAGCTTCTAAGTGCTGTGGGCATTCTTTGCCTCTTGGCCACATCACTCTTCCACCTCTGCTTCCGCCATAACAGTTTCACCTCTTCTCTAGAACCTTCCTCTGCCCCCCTCTTAATAGGACTCTTGTGCTGTTGAGCCCACCGAGAAAGTCCATGATCATCTCCCTATCTCATCATCCTTAATCACATCTGCAAGGTCCCTTTTATCTGTATGGTAGCATGCTCACAGTGCTGGGGATTCAGACATGGACATTTTCGGGGGACCATTATCCAACCTACCACAGGGTATGAACTGTGGAGTGAGTTGGATCTGGACATGGATTCTTTTTTTTTCATATTTATTTTTATTTTTTATTTTTTATAATTTAAATTCGATTAGCTAACATATAGTACATCATTAGTTTTAGATGTAGTGTTCAGTGATTCATCCGTTGCATATAACACCCGGTGCTCATCACATCACATGCCCTCCTTAATGCCCATCACCCACGTACCCCTTCCCCCACCTACCCCCCGCCCAGAGTCAAGAGCATATTTATTTTTAAATTAACGATACAAGGCATCACAGTGGTTTCAATAGTTTCATGTTTACTACTTTCTGCATGATTTCTGCTGAAACAGTTCATCTTTCTTTGATATGAGGTGTTCTTTTGCTTTTAAATAAAATGTTAATTCTAAAAAGAACCCAACAGAGTACTCTTCCCTTCCCCCCATGCCCATCCATCAGGTTTCCCTTCCCTTTCCTTTCCTTTCCTTTCCTTTCCTTTCCTTTCCTTTCCTTTCC